>NC_051178.1:223430738-223465880 GCF_013339695.2 Rhipicephalus sanguineus
GCGCACTGTTGCGTAATTTGTTCAGGATTAGGAAAGAAAAAAGTTAAGCGCACGCATGCTTCAAGGATCGCCTTTCTCTGTCTTGTGTTCTGTTGTGCGTGTTATATGACAGGCCTCATTTCAGAGAAAGATGAAAAAAAAAGAAACCTAGCTAAAATAAATGACAGCTCACGCATGTGAAACTGTAGAATAAGAAACAACATCATAAATAATAATAATAATAATAATAATAATAATAATAATAATAATAATAATAATAATAATAATAATAATAAATAATAATAATACAGCTTACACAGTTCTTGCTTATTGATGGTTCAACGCAAGACGTAATTTATCCTTAGAATTGTCATTAGTGAAGGACGTGGTAGATGATGCGTTTTCATTTGCTCTGGCAGTAATACACTGTCGCCGTGACGTTTGAAATCATGAAAATGCCATTATGTTTCGGACACCCTGGAGAACAGTACCAAAACATCGCATTCAGGCCGCCACTTAAGGAACCGATAATGTAGAAACAAAAGATAAGCGCCGGCTAAACGCAGTATAAAGAAGACAAAAACAACTAGTTAGATAAACGCAGTGGACTGACGGCATTACGAGAAATTACGCTTCGACGAACCTGCAATCGCGAACGCTGTGGGTATATTTGCGAAGTTAACCAGCACGAAAGACGAGACGAAAGACACATTTACAAACAGGACCAGTGCTGCATGAGTATGTGTAAGACGAAAGTCACATTGTACATGTGTCTTTCGTCTCGTCTTTCGTGCTAGTTAACTTCGCAAATGTCGCACCAACTTGCCCAGACCAAAGCGCTCCTAAGCTGTGGATTTAGTTATCTGAATTCGTAGCTCTCAATGCATTCGTGGTGACATGTAACTTGAATTTGTTTGTTTCCTCAAAAAATGTGGCACTTACCCACTCTGGGAGATTCCACGTCGTACTTCTTTCTTGTTTCTGTGCTGTTAGTTTGCAGTTGTTTATTGTATTTATAGTGCTATAGTTCTTTCTTTTTTCTTTTTTAGCATCATTTGGTGGCGAGTTCTTCACACGTGCTTGCACAGGCGATTTTCTGCGGAGCGGATTGCTTTTGAAAATAAGGCACTAGGACGTAACATGCTTCATAGTATCTCGCCTTGCACCACGTACTTGTACGTGGTATAACGTCGCACGCGTTAAGCCAATCAAATTATATGACAGTTTCCAACCGTGAGCGGTATTATAGTGGACATACGCGCATTTTCCTCCACACTTCGTTTTCCCCTTCGCGGAAAGGAAACAAACTTCAGTTTCAATGCCCTCCTTGGCGGAGGTTCTTTTACAGCGAAAACTGCGGCACGTGGCTGTCTAACTACGAGCTCAAAGCGACCGTACCTCCGCGCCACCTGGGATTGAGGATAATAAAAAACAAAAGAAAAAACACCCGGGAGCGATACCCCGTAGAGCGATGCGCTCCGCTCGTTTCCCATCGAAGTTGTCGTCGTTGCGAAGAGGACTTTCTCTCCGGTGCATCTTCAAACATAACGTGTGTCTTCTTTTCTCGAAACGAGCCTCGGCTCGAAAAAAAAAGTAATAAAAGTCTCACCGCCACATACGGCGCGTGGGTCCGTGCTGCATCTTGTTTCATCTCGCCAATTCACCGGTTCTCCCCACCCGGCGAGTCGCGCTCCAATTTTTTTCTTTGTTTTTATTCTGTCCTCGTGCATACTTTGTTTCTCCGGCGGTGCGTGCGAGCTAGTTGTTTATAAAAGAGGCGTCGGCGGCAACCAACGAGCCGGTCGCAGGGGCGCCGCGAAGAGTTATTCTTTTCGCGCTTCTCCCTGACTCAGTACAGCGCTCGCGACTTTTCGAGATTCATCAATCACTTGTTCGTTTTGGATGTGTCCGTGTCGCCGCCTGTTTCTCGTCTCCGGCATCGTTGACGATGATGGTCGCGTCCTGCGTGGCTCGTATCCTTTTGACTTCGGACTTACCTGCATTTTCCTCTCTTTCTGTTTTCTGAGCTGTATACTTACACTTTCCTCTCCCGCGCATTTCGCCGGTACAAACTTTCTCGATTCGACGTATAACTTGTTTCCATGGAAACCGTTATTCCGTGTGTACTCTGAATGCGCAAAGACGAGCTTTCTTTTTCACCTTCTTTCTAGTCATTTGCACGCCGCGCGTATCTCGCACGCAAGAACGTAGCGAAAACAACTAAACACTTCAACAAAATAACGCATGCGCCCTCGTTTCTGATGAAGCGACTTCATACGCCAGCGAGATTCATGCATGGCGAAGGCAAAGCACAAATTTCGAGCAAGAAAGCAAACTATGGGGATTTGCGTGAAACGCAGTGTAGGCGAAACTACCTCTCAACATGTGGTGCCGCCGAGCAGTATGAGCAACGAAAGAGGTTGGAAGTTAGCGTTGTGGCAAGAGACTACGTGGGCTCCGGTCTCTTGTGTGGCAGTGTATCACTGGCGGATGGTGGTCGTGGCAACGGAAGATTGCCTATTATGCATCGGGTCTGCATACACCGGGGATCAAACCATCACCTCCTGATACTTCATTTGTTTCTGTCATTGGCTACTACACTGATCTTCGTTCAAAGATTCTTGTACCAAAACAACGGTTCTCCTTGGATTGCGCGTCAGAACTTCCAGTGTAAAACATTTCTTTCACAGCGTATGGTGAGAGAGTTAAGGTGGAAAGGTGGGCTAGTTGGTATCGAGAATAATAGGTCATGATGATAGCGAAATAGGCGACGGGGACGAGATGATGCCCATTAAAGCGTGTCGTTCTCACGAGAGAGATAGAGGGGCTTTTGTTGGTGTAACGTAGGGCGAACAAACTTTAGCGACAAAAATGGAAGCCTACGTCCACTTTTCTGTGATAGTCGTCACTCCGGCTTGCTGCACTCCGACGAATTCAAATTTACTAAAAAATAATATTAAGGAAACGCCATTGCTCACACTTGCCTGCACATTTCAAAGCATTACGGTAATAACATATCTAAACATTTGCGAATATTATTGAAACAATCACAATTTGCCCTTATTAAAACAAGAATGTCTGCGCTATCGCACAAAGGCTGCTGCCGTCTATTAACCCCTAATTTCTGTTTCTGCAAGCACGACTGCGGCAACACAAGTTCAGATATGCGGGATCGTTTCCCGAAACTAGGCCGCAACATATATGAAAATTCCATTTGATGATACATTTCCTTCCAACGCTATATTCCTGCATACTAGATATTTGAACGGCCTCTGACAATATTGCATAAGGATATATGAAATGGTTGTGGTGTTTAAGCGGAGTATGCATAAAGGAGTCAACAGAAAGGGGTTGTGAGCTTTAGCCACGGAAATGCATATGACAATCATCAAACATGAAATGAGAATAGCTGTTTAATTTACTAATTTACTAATAATTTATCTACTAATAGGTAACAGAATTGACAGCCGGGCTAGCTGGTCTTAATTAATCTTGAACTGACTTGTACAGCGTGACATACAACACGGACGACAAAGAAGCACTCACGTGCAACGCTGACTCAACTGGGGCTTTATTGCTACTAATAGGTGCTTCACAAAATGAAGAAAAATCTCAAGCAATTTAGTCCTACTTTAGTGCTTCCATAGTTTTTACGTTAACCTGCCCGGTGCTTTCTATACTCAGTTTTATACTCCCTCCTCCGTTTAATCGGCGGCTTCTAGGTTTGTCCCCCGTAGTGGGTGCGTGCCATGGCGCAGGGAGCAAGCAAGTGGGCAGCAGCGCCAACGGCGTCAGCGCGGCGCCATGCTAGGCGTGCTGCGGGGCCGAACGCCCCTAGGAGCCTCGGTTGGCCAAAACCCGGCCGTCGTCTTCTACGTCGCCACCATGTTCACGCTCATCGTGCTCGTCATGCACGTGTGGCTGCGCAAGCACAGCGAAGAGATGGCCTCCAGAGCGGCCGCGCAACAGCGCCTCTCCAGGCAGCACCAAGGGGCCGACCGGCACCGAGGAGGCTCCGCGCTCAACGACACTGAAGGAGCAGGTGGAGGAGACGATGGCGACAGCGACCTAGACGCGGCAGTCGCCGGTGCCGTGGAGGACGAGTTCTTCTTGGCAACGAGGCCACTCAGCAAGGGAAACGCGAGCCTCAACGTCGCGAACGTGAAACTGTCGACTGGGGGCGTGGTTGTGCGGAGCGTCCTAGACGATCGAGAGAACTTGAACGAAACGAGCTGGTTCATCAAATGGTTGAGGAAGAAAGTCGGTGTTAGAGTCTGGTAGCCAATGCCCGTCAAGAAGCGAAAGCTGCCCGACAAAGTGCCGTAGGACGCCGCTTCGTTTGTTTTGTGCATTCGTGATTGGTGTCACGGCCTTGTGCTTGGCGCGAGAATTTCAGGCCGTAGGCGTAACGCGTGAAGAACGACTCGTAGGTGTAAAGCTTTGAGGGCCTGCGATATGAGTCGGTTGCAGAAACTTCCAAGAGCGAGAGTCATTGTAATATATTTTTTTCGCCTTGTGTCGTTAATTCTCATTGAAGCTGCTGTAGCTCAGTGCATTAAACAATACTTGCTCAATTCGCATATATGAAGTGTTTCGTGATTGGTCTTTCTCATTGAGGTTGTCGTTGACTTCTGACGATGTCTCACACCCAACACAGGGGATTGGCCTAGTAGTGGGTGGATATTTTTCATTAGGTTCAGTACTACAGTGTAGATAGGGCGTATTGTTTTATTTGTCGCATTGCCCCAAAACGGGTACCTTGAATTTGGCCAGCATTTCCTGCAGAATAACTGGAGGAATTTGGCATGCTTCGACTGTGACGATTTCGAGGATCATGTTGGTGTAAAGTGGCATTGATGCGAATATATGGAACACAAATGTTGGCGACGTCGCATCATTCCGTCAAGTATTTTCTCGACCCTTGCTGACCTGCACATCGCATCGTAGGTATACGCAGGGTTCTCCATCAGGGAGGGAGGGAGGGGGTGGGGGTTACGGCTTCACCGCAGGGCCCCTCCGCTTTTCCCAGCCTCCTTCCACTGAGGCTATCATGATAAGAACGCAGTGCAAAGACCAGGTTTTAGGGTGGAGGGGGGGGGGGGGGACCATCCGCGTGCTCCCTCCTGTTTGCACCGAAGTTTCTACCAACGTTGTCGAGCGCGTGCAATGCATTTGCACGGCAGGTGCTACTTTCGCAAAAACGATAAAGAGTGTAATTGCTCGTTATAAAATGCAGTAATAAACACACCATAAGTTGAATCATGTATCACATGTGTTCAGCGCAATACTATGGCACTTTCTTCACGAGTGATTCGCTTTTTAAATGACAGCATTTCTGCAATTCACCACAGTACACACGACTCGGCTGCCTGCTCTTGCTGGGTTCATTTATTTTAACCTGCCGGATTCGAAGAGGGTGTTGTAAAGGACACCGCTGAACGGGAACTTGCCCAATCCACAAAAACCGCAGTAGTCGTCCCAGTTCATGTCCCAAATGCCGAAGCAGCCGCCATGCCTGGTAGCGTTCGCAAGGGCGTACAACACTTTCCGATACACCTTAGGGTTCATGTAGGCTATAAAGCTCCTTCCTTTGATCGCTACCACGCTGTACTTCGTGTCGTCTTCAATGTCGTACGTGGCCTTGCACACGTCATCAAACGCCAGGCGGCCCACTTGTCCCGACCCAGGGAACGCCTTTCCTGGACCCAGAGCCATACCTCCGGCGTCGCTTCTGTTCGTGGTGCGAGCCATGGTGAAGGACCAGCCGGCGAGGGACGTCATGTAGCAGAGATGGTACCTGCCGTCTTTGTGAAGGATGTTGTCCTTCGTCTCCCAGAGGATGCGGTTGTACTTGTACAGAAAGTCCACCCTAAATGGCGCGAATGTCCTCGCGAAGGAAGGCTGTTGGGCTGCCGTCACTGGTGGTGTCACGAGGATGCTGTACGGGGCGAGAAGAGCCACCAAGGCGGGCATGTCAAAGTGCTCTCGCAACTGTTGCTCGTACGGTACGACTGCACCGACCAGCTTGCCCGTCAGCTTGTACAGTTCTTTCATCAGCTTCAGCAGCTTGACGTGCAGCTGGGTCTCCTGCATAGACGGGTACGTCCAGTATAGAAAGACGCCGCCGAAGTCATGCGCCTTCAGCCAGCTGAGGATGTTCATGGAGAGTGTGAGGGCCGATTTTTCGTCGCGGCAAGCCACCGAGAACTTGCCGTTGGAGGCTTCGCCATCACCAACGGCAAGCCAGAATCGGGTGGCCTCCGTTTTTCGAGGCAGGTTTTGTACGAGACGCAACGTCTCTGGCGTCGTGGTCACATTAAAGAACTGGTCAAGGCCGAAGCAGCAGTACACGATGTCTGTGCACAGGTGTGTTGGTAGCTCGCCCGGTTGCAGTTCTGTCAAGTTACAATTCCGGGGACGGCTTCGTC
The DNA here is from genome assembly GCF_013339695.2 of Rhipicephalus sanguineus. NCBI lineage: Eukaryota > Metazoa > Arthropoda > Arachnida > Ixodida > Ixodidae > Rhipicephalus > Rhipicephalus sanguineus. The sequence goes on from NC_051178.1 coordinate 223,437,146, forward strand.
GGTTGCTGATGCTTCGGCCACCGTGAACCATGCAGACCGACCGTGCCGTCCGGCTCGACGAAGCCTCGGGAAGCAGCGTGGATGGGATATCGGCGTCTTCCGAGAAAATTTCGATGGCGGTGTCCTTGGCAACTACCTGAGGCGAATAAGATTCAATCCGGATTAAGTCCCTTGTAGAAGTATCGTATGTTGACATGTATGTGACTAATTTCTTTCATGAAGAGAATAATAAATATGAAAACAGAATGCGACAAGGATAGAAACACAAGCAGGGAGGTCGAAGCTATGGCTATGCACCAAATCATAACGTAAGCGTTCCGCACACTCTTCCTTGCACTTTTTATTGGTAGCGTAATCGCTACCAATAAAAACCATGACCATGAGATGGTGCCACCTACCCGGAAGTGCGCCATTGCCGTTTCTTTTCCCCTCTCTCACTGACGTATTAAAGAATGGAGCTTGACAGCATTGTGTGGCGCCTCTGATATCGTGTAAAAATCCACTCAACCAGCGTTCTTAAGAATCTGGTTACCCAGCGTATTCAACAAAAATCACACCTTTCCGGCAGCAACTTTCTGTTATTGCCAGCTTATATGACGTTGTATGGACACAAAGCCGTTTGAAGCCAGAAGGGCGACGTTCAGGTCATTCTTCTATAATTACCTAGGCTACATAGCCAGGCTTGAAGCACAGATTGACAGATTGACACCATTGCCTAAGAGGTACAAGGTGGCTAGTTAGTTAGTCATGATGGGGTTTGGCAGGGCAAATCAGATGCAAGGATGACACAGAGGAATAGACAAATTATGACACTAGTGTCGTATCGGCGTCCCGGGTAGTGCCAGGGTTATCACTAATAGCTTTTTCAAGAAACTCAGGTGTAGAGGATGAAAGACTCGAAACTCTGTTAGCTTAGATCTTGAAAAACGTTATCGAGCGTTGGTGACAGTGCGCTCACTTGTCATTTGTTTCTAAGCCTTTTCAACCATCTAAGCAGTTACCGTCTAATCTTCGACAATAAACGAGTGTGCTGTTTTCAACTGCTCGGACTTGTATGCTCGAGGAATGGATGTTCATCCTTTACCTCTTCGTTGTCAAACACCCGCTTAGGAAGGTAGCTTCCGGGCGGCGGTCGCCGTCTCGTGGCCGCCCTCTTGGCGGGGCCAGCAGCGGAAGCAGCAGCAGCGGCGGCGGCGGCAGCAGCGGAGGCGGTGACGGGCTTCGAGACGCCCTCTTCGCCAGGGTCCGGTTCGAGCAGGTCGAACTTGCCGGTGCGCTTGCGCCCTACGGTGACGCCCCTGAGGACCATGAGGTCGCGGAAGGACGCGTTGTCGATCATGCGAGTCTGGAGCAGCACGACCAGGGCGAACATTACTACGAGGGTCATCACGATGCACATGACTGAGGTCGAATTTTCGAGTTGCGTCGACCAAGGGCCTCCCGGGGCGCCGGTCGTCTCGGGACCGGCCCCGGAGCGGCCGCTCGGCCGAGCGACCGTCACCGGCGGCGCTGCCTCCGTCGTGAGGGTTCGTCCTGGGGGCTGGAGAGCTGTTGCGGAGCGTCCGATTCGCCCCGCTTCGCTTGTTCTTCTTCCTCGTTCCCCGTGTCGCATGTCCTCGTGTTGACGTCAGACGCCGAAACGCGCTCTGATTGGGCGCGGCCCGCAAGTGCAAAGTGCCTGCTCAGGTTGAAAAAACAGCCACATATTATGAAATTGTCCTCAAGTCAAGCATATTTTCTGTTATAGGTCTCGTAGGGGTTGAACACCAACCACGGAATTAAGGTTCATTGATGTTCGTAAAGTGGTTTTTAGGAAGACAAGTGGCTTTAGGATTGGGCAAGTTGGTGCAACATGATTAAAAGTGCGTATTAGCGCAAACGTCGAGAGGGGACAGAAGAGAGGACATAGAGCGCTTAACGTTCTCTCTTCTGTTCCCTCTGGTCGTTTGCTCTGAATACTCACTCTTAAGCAGATTTTTCGGAGCCCTCTTTTCTTACAGCAGGAAAGGAAGCGTGAAGTGCATTCATATCGAAACATAATTTGTTTTAGTTTTTTCTTCTTTCACTGAAGCTTCAATTCTTAGGCTGAATACACAATATGGGGTAATATAGAGCCAGTGAAAGTTTTGAAGCGGGTGCCTTCATTAAGGGATTAAGTGCAGTATTTTTCCGAGACAGAATTCTCTGCGAAGGTGGTCGATTAGAGAGGTAACGCGAAGAATCTCATACGGCATATGAAGTACGCGGTTTCTCCTACGCAGAAACAAATGCGTCGTTTTATTGACTTTACTTGCTATCATAAGAACAACGACACTTGAGCTCCTGACAGGCACGTGAGCTGTGATGCAAAGCTTGACTTGCGAAAGGTGACAACGACCTGAAAGCAGTGTGATAACTTTTTGAATGACAATGATTTATGGCGTAGTGTATACCCTACAAGTGTACTTGTATCAGTCGCCCCAAGATAGTTTACAACGGGCTCTAAAATGGTCGCTTTTTCAGCTTTTGCTGTGACTGTGCTGCGCGTTCCGTGAAGGTCTGACGTTTTTTTTAATAAAGGGGAATGCCAAGCAAATTAAGTAAAATAGCAAGCGAGCGCTGCACAATGCAGGCACTTCGCTCTCACTTTTAACAGCGAAGCAGTTTGGCAAGTCGTTCCTTGTTCACCGCGTACGAAAAAACTATCATCATAAACGGTTATGTGCCACGTAAACTGGCGAAATCCCACTAATCACCACTGGTCCACTAAAAACGAAGAAGAAAATTATCATCGTCAAACGGGTATGTGACACAAAAATTGTGTAAATCCCACTACCTACAACTTACTAAAAGGGAAGAAGGCAACAGTTAGCCCAAAAAATGGCGGCGAAGTGACAGCGACGAGCCGAAGACCCCGAGTGCGTACAAGGAGAGAATACTAAGGAACGGGAAAGGCAACAGCGGCTGCGAGAACACCCCGAAGCGATCGAAGGCCTACGCCAACGACGACGTGCCCGTAGATCTATGAGACGTGCGAACGCTTCGTTTCAGCGCGAGGTTCTGTCTCTGGAGTTTGGACATCCGCGTCGTGTCTGGGACTGTCTGTGGTTTAAGTCAAACCTGTCTGCGCTGAGAATTAACGTAGAAACAACCCAGCATCACCTAGCTAAAGCCTAGCTATACGACCAAGAAGCAACCTAGAAACAACTCGCATCACCTAGCTAATGCCTAGAAACAACCTAGAAGCAACCAGATTAGTCTTCAGAATCGTCCGGTTTCGCCGTTTCAGGTCTTACGCGGCTTTCTTTTTCTCCCCTTTCTCCTTCCCCCGCGTAGGGTAACAAACCAGGCAAAACCTGGTTAACCTCCCTGCCTTTCCTTTGCTTTTATTTCTCTCTCTATCTCTCTCTCTTTAGTGAAAGCTTCGCCCGATTCTTTTTTCTTATTCACTGGATTTATTTCGTAACATTGAAACTAAATGTGTAACAGCTGCTAAAGTAGCTGATTAGGCGATCTGGTGATTCATGATACTTGAAATACGAGCGCGTAACTTAAACAGGGACTTCGGAAGACAAGGACAAGCGCATAACGAAGCATAACGAAGCGCATAACGACTGTGCAAAACGAACCACAGAACTCAATTTGTTAACTGTGTCAGTAGCGTTGTCTACAAGATCCCACTTTCATGCGGCACTTGTTACATCGGTCAAACCGGGAGATGCCTAAATGGCAGATTGTGTGAGCATGCGTGCAACGTACGTAACGGGAAAGATGGTTTTTTTAGCGCAACATGTCACCAGGGGTGGGTGCAAAGTACAATTTGGCAACACAACTGTGATCGATAAACATAAAGATGACCGCACAAGAATAATTATTGAAGCAGCAATCATAGCGCGTGATCACCTGTCTTCTGTCAGCAAACCATCAATCGTTCTTGGAAAGCGGCAGATGCTCTAGAGGTTAACTACTTTCTGCAAGGCAATGCAAGCTTTGGTCAGGTGTGGCAGTTATATTTTTTAATTTTTATTTTTCTTTAATTTTTTATCGTTTCTATTTTCTTCGTTGTGTTCTCTTATCGGCTGTTCCTGCGGAACTTTTATCTGTCGATATGTAGATGTCAATGCTTTCGAAATAAACTTTCAGTTGGTAGTATGCGCTTGTCCTTGTCTTCCGAAGTCGCTGTTTAAGTTACGCGCTCGTATTTCAAGCTGCTAAAGGCTTCAGTCAGTTTTATTTCTCAATCAATTTCCTGCTAATTTAAGTAACAGAAATGAAGCTATCTTGTCTATCGAACACATTTGCGGAGTCTTGCCTAGCGGGAGTTTATAACATCCATTCTAAAAAGACAGGGCTTGCAAACACGGACACATGAAAGAATCCAGGACACCACTGTGTTAAATCATTATTTATAACTTTAAAACTTCATGTCCCCCAATGTGGGTATGAGCCATGTGTAGAGGCACATCATCATCATCATCAACAAACTTCAGGACGCCACAAACATTTTCAATTATTTTTACTGCCGTTCCTCACGATGGACACACAGCCGAGTATTTCTATTCAACGAAATATTTGTGCGTCGGGCTCTAGGCGAACACATACATATTGTGTATCCGAACTAGGTATTGCATCCCTAGTCCGATATTTCATTAGCTACATATATGAACGTTCACGTCCTAGATCTTGCGACGGCCTATAAGTTTGACCCTGTGCGCTATTTGAAGTGCTTCCATTTCATATGTTTAATAAGTGTTTCTTTTAAGTTATGTTTATTCGTCCTGGACCATTTCCCTGCCAAACCACGACTATTGGCATTAATCACAGCTGGACTGCATATTCAAACTAAATTACTTGAATGCTACGAGCTTACTGATGTATTGACATGTTAGCACAAGCCATAAATTTATGGTAAATGCTCGAAATATGAGTGCTCTACTTGGGCAATAGCCTGCATGAATGATGACAGTGTTCATATTAGCGTTAACTTCTCCGTAAAGCATCCTTACGGTCTATCACTGCAGGAAATACACGGAGAACATTGCAGACGTCTCGTAGCAACAACAAAGCTGCTTATTACTTGTGTTAGGAGCCTATAACGCAAGCAATTGCCCCTGCACCTAATTTTAAGGCATGAATTGTTAAGACATGCAATACACACTAGAGTTGAGGTAGAGCAAGAAACTTCGTTAGGATTCTTTATGCTTACAGCTCGAATCAAGGAAGAAAACTTCAGGATGCAAAAATAACAAAACATTGTAGCATAACAAAAATAGCGCATTGAAAGATGCACAAACAGTCGCTCAGATGAACACGGTGAGAGGAACATAAAATGTTCAAGCGTGTCTCTAGTCGCGACCGGTATCCCTCGTGGCAGGTGTGCGCCTCGTCATCTTTTCTATACCACGCTCCGTATTAAAAATAGTTTGTACCAAGGGATAAGTGCCTTGGTCACAGTGTCCAGCAAAATCGTCCCAAAAGGGGTCCCAGATGCCCAGGCATCGCGTGCTCCCGGTCACCTTCATGAGGGCTCGCACGAACGCCTCGAGCGAGTGAGGCGTGGGGTGCGAGATCCACTGGTTCCCGTATAGAACGACCCGGCAGTACGGATGGTCCTGCGTCGCGTCCCAGCGATGTCGTAGGCACAGCTCGTCGTAGGCAAGTCGGCCCGGCGAACGCGTGCTGCGGCCTTCCTGTCCGGGACCAGAGGCATCGACGCCGTCGTCGGTCATGTTGTCGTCGGCATCGGACGCATACAACGTGTACGTGGTGGACGCGATGTCGAGCGGGTAACACAGCTGGAATCGCCCGCTGCGTCGGTGGCCGCGGACCGTGTACTGCGTCTCGCGGAAGACCTCGGCGTAGCGCTCGATCACGTCCTGCGTCCACTTGAGGGCCGTCTTTCCGTAGGTAGGCGGCACGGGCTCTGTGGGGTCGACGAGGATGCTGTAGTCGTCCATGAGGTCGACCAGATCGCGCATATCAAAGCGCTCTCGCAGTCGGTGGTCGAGCGGCACGATGACGCCCACGGAGTGGTCCAGGCGCCGGAACGAGGCGCGCATGATGCGCAGCAGGTCGATGAGGCCGTTCATCTCGTGGATCTCCGGGAACTTCCAGTAAAGCAGCAGACCATCGAAGGACTGCGCCTCGAGCCAGTCGACCGCGTTGGCCGTGAACAGCGACGCGAGCGATTCCTCGCGCGTGATCATGCTATAGGCGCCCCGGTCCTCTTCACTCGCCTCGCCCCCCTCCCGCCCGCCCACTGCAATCCAAACCCGGAGGAACGCGTTCTTGCTCTTCAGCTGACTGAACTTGCGCCAGCCATGGCGAAAGACGTCCGTCGTCGGGTCGCCCGGTTTGATGGTCGCGTCGGACGCGTTGATGCCGGCGCAGCAGTACACGGCGTCCGTGCACAGGTGGTAGGGGAAGACGTCGATGCCGAAGTTGTAGCCGGCTCGCGATCGCGTCTTGCGCCGTGCCTTGTACATGCACACTGACCGGTACCGGTGGTACATCACGTCTGGCCAGAGCGTGTACGATGCCGGAGCTGCGGTGGTGGCGGTCGGCGCCTCTTCAGTCGCAGCGACAGCCGTGGATTGCGACTCGACGGGACGGACGGCTCCGCGCGTAGGTGGATCTCCTAGCTGCCCTGCCCCGCGGCCCTTGCGTCGCGACGACGCGTTCTTGCGGCCCGGCAATGAGACGGCCGTCTTGTTGCGGGGTGTCCCGGTGCTGGCATTGGCAGGCGGTCGTGGCTGGCTCGTGGCGTTGGAAACGAACAGTGTATCGGGGTTGAAGCTCATATTAAAGCCGAGTAAGTCCTGGATAGTGGACGATTCCACGAGGTAGATTTGAAGCGTCACCATCAGGGCGAACATTACTACGAGGGTGAGCGCGACGCAGACGGTGGAGGTGAACGCGTCGGCTTGCTCGTCCGGCGCCGGAGGCGGTCGGCGGGGCGGCGCGAGGCGCTGCACGACGCGGTGGTCGGGCAGCCTCGCCACCACGGCTGGTGCCTCCATGGCTGGCGGTGAACTCGCGGGCCTGCCAGGCTGCCGCTGTTCGGCGAAGGAGGGTTCCAGTACGCTCGGAGATGGCCGTGATCGCGGCCGTTCCCTTCGGAGCGCGTTCTTCTTCTGCGCGTGTTCGCGTGGCCGGTTCGTGGCCTCGAGACCGCCTGCGCTCCTGATCGTCTTCACTTGTGTTTCAGAAAGCATGTTTAGCGCGGATTTGGTTACTGTTCTTTTCCGTAATACACATCGAACCGTTGTTTGAGGGAGTATAACTAAGGTAATTGGTAGCCCTTATAAATCTCGCATTTTATTCAGAGGACTTCGGCAGCTAAATGGCACTATCATTTGGCCATACTTGCATAGCACCATATATACCAACGTAAGCCTTCATCGAAAGCTTCATCGAAAGAGTGTTTAAACTAAAATATACACCATCACACATCGACCTGCAAATAAGAAGTGCGAAAGTTTTAAAGCGATAGCGTTAAAGAGCTCGTTCCGCAGAAATTCCGGTGTCGGCGTCAGTGTTGGCGTCGTTGGTTGTGAGCGAAAAATCATCTTGTATAAAATAAATAATAAAAAGAAATGTTAGGTTCGTGTGAGAATCGCACCCAGGCCGTCTGCGTGGCAAGCAGGTGTTCTACCACAGAGTCACTCTATTGCTCGGAACTGCACTGAAATTAACTTTAATGCTTCACAAACATACGCGTCCTGTTTACAGGTGGTACAGTACGAGATGTAATATCGCAGTAAAACGGGGTACAAGCGTATATTGCCATCGGGTGTCACACCATGTGAACTGCATAACGAGCTGGTGGTTTAAAGCCGGTCACTCATTACAAAAGGCACACACATTACTGCGCGTATTCCCTTACGAACACGTAGTGGTTGCATCGCAACTTCGAAAAAGTATCACGCGCGTAATTGCTGCTGGTTTAAAGCATGCCACCAATCACAAAGGGCATACACATTAGTGCGCGCATTCTCTTACACACACGTAGTAGGTACACTGTTGTCATAAAAGTGCTGCTGAAGAGGGCGGAAACCTTCACCTTTACTATATATGTATGTCGAGTGTGTGTGTGCGTGCGTGTGAGACCGGGCGACTAACATAATGACAAGCGAAACAGCACAGTGAGTATGGGGCCGGATATCGCTATCGCGTTCAACTCTTAAAAGGCGAAGCTTCAGCGTCCCCCAATTTTTGCATGACACCGTTGTGTTAGACGTTATATACGAAGGTAACTGTAGGAACATTTTTTATTTCATTTAAGGTCACGGTTAATGTCCGTTGGTGGCGGAGAGGCGCGGAGCGCGATGTCTGTCCGTGAAGATCGTCTTAGTGAGTGGATAAGGGTCCGGCTTTGACCCCCGAGCGCTGCAGTGGCCCGAAATGTCGTCCCACTCAGGGTCCCAGACGCCCAAGCAAGGTGCGCCGCCGGTGACTTGCCGGAGCGCGTCTAAGAGCTGCACCAGGCTGTTCTTGTCCTGGTACGCGACCCATTGGGACTTGCGGGCCGCCAGTACGACGAACTTCAGTCGTATGCTCACGTTAGCCCTGCGGTTATATAAAAAGAGAGGACGATTAATCACGCATCGTGCGGTAGCTGCATGGTATGCACAGCCGAGCGAAAGAAAAAGTTTTAGGTGAGGCCCCAGGGTGAAGCATTGACAGGAATAAGAGGTTGTTCAATATGTTAACATGGAGCTATTTAAAAAAATAACGCTTTTGTATTATTGGGCAGATGATAAAATATAGTTTTATGAAACCACTTCTGGCTTGCGAATTTTGGAGGAATCTTTGCGTATTCTTTTTGCGAAAATACTGCTGAATAGAGGCATATGACCCATCATTTATTTCGCAATGCCGCTTTTACCAGTCGGATGTCTGCTGAAATTGTAAATTGTTGGACCTTATTGTGATTCCTTACTCGGGCATCCTACAAGACGACAAACAGATCTTATGTGTATTCTCGTTCTTTTTAACCCTTTTTTTGGATCACTGAATAACAGAACAACTAGCCGGGTGGAACAACGGCCTTGATGAAATTTTATACGTGGTATGTTTTAAAGAAACGAAGGGCGAAGGCACCGTGGTCACATTTCTATTTACCTTAAATCAGTGGCGGTGGCGCACGTTGCATCGTAGGGGGTCACGGCCAAACCCGATTTCAGTTGGAAAACGGCAATGGTCGGTGGCGACGACCTTCGGTTTCTGGATACCACCGAGCTGGCCGCGAAGTCTTCGAGCGCCAGGGAGTAGCCGGCTATGGAGACCGGGTAGCAGATGTAGTTGTACTTGCTTCTTTCGGTCTCCACCGTGCGAGCGAAGAAGTCGCGGTACTTGGCGATACTGTCCGCCGTGTACGGGAAGAAGCTGCGGAAGTACGAGTTTCCCTCTCCGGAACCTGCAGTACCGGCCGTGAGGGGATCCACGAGTATGGAGCACGGCTCGAGGACGTTCAGAAGGTGTCCCACGTCGGCGTAGAAGTCCCTGCCGTCGGAAGTAAGCGGAACTATGACGCCGACCGAGAGACCGCGAACCCTCTTGAAAGTGTTGACCATGTGGGACACGAGGGCGGGGAACTGCGAGGCGCCTTCCTTGAGGGGAGGCGACCAACGCAGAAATATTCCGTCGTAGCGTCTCTCGATGACCCAACGCAACGACTTGAGCGTGAAGTTGACCACGGACTCGGCATCGTGCGAGATGCGGTGCAGACTGGCGTCGTCGTCGACGCCTATGAAGACTCGCAGAAACGGGTTGCCGGCCTTGAGACCCGGGAACTTGCCGAAGGCATTCTGCATTTAGATAATTTACCTCAGATGCTGCGCAGGCACACAGAATTCGTATCCACCGAGACAATGGAGAATACAGAGGGTAGGGTAAGCCTGTCAGTTAGATACTGACGACTGACAAACCACTTGTAATAATAACAAAGAAATGTTGCGTTAGCAAATGTACAAAACTGTTCTTATATGGTGAAGCATCTGATTATTATATCCGGGATCATTGCCAAATTTTACGGAAACTTCATTAAAATGCATGTTTGCTGGCGGAGGAACACACACAGGCTACAACCAAAAATTTAAAAAAATCCTGGTAATTGTTAGTGCACCAGTAAACACGAATTTCAACAAAAAAAACAATTAGCCTAACTTAATACCCTTACTTCGTGGTAATTCTAGCCCACTTACATCTTAATAATAAATCCGTAAGTGATCGACAGTTGCCCACTGTTGTTGTTTTTTTTTTTCGCTTTTCGGCACCGTATTCCGTACGTCATAAAACTTCGGGCTTCAACACTTACCGCAACTACAAATTCTGGCTGCCAAGTTGAAATGAATGCTTTACGGTTGAATCACCACCCACTCGACAAAGAACGACGGTACAAACAAGACAGTGATTTGTGTGCCTTGTTCCCGTGACCGTTCTTTGTCCAATGCACCATGCGGTCGTGCAAGAAGGCTTTATGCTTTTGTTTAATTAAGAGATTACGTTACTACAAGTTAAATTACCGTGGACTGTACTTCCTGATGCACGAAAATGTGGGAATACTTAGTTTACATCACAAACAAGAGCTCAGCACACTGGGAAACGGAGGAAACGATGCCGGGATAAACTATATAGCGATTCGGCAAATTCGACAGTTAAAGAAAATTACACCATCTCCCGCTAAAGGGAACCATGTGTGGATGCGAAGCAGCGGGGAGATGGTTGGTTTGAGCGGGAGATGGTGGTATTTTTTTTTCTTGTGTTCTCGAGCCTGTGCCTTCCTCTGGCTTAGAATCAGCACTGTCTTCCGGTCTCCATCCAGCTCCCGCTGCGTGGAACTGCGGCGTCCGAGGTATTCGACTCCCGCAGAGTCGCAAGATCATGTGCGTCTGCCTCTCTGCAGTCCATGCCATTGGTGTCGTCGTGGGATTCTTCAGCGAGGGAAGGAGAGCACGAGCGCCCCGCGTCTAGAGCCACAGAAGCAGAGGCGGCCATCGGCCGCTCGTGCCACGTCAAGACGCCGGAGGTGTCGCTGCTGCCTACTCGTCGCAGGGGAGAATGAGGCGCTCGAGAGGGGAAGGGGAGAGGAGTGTGGAGAGGAGGTTTGTGGAGAGGCTTTGCGCATGTGTAGTAAGTGTGGTCACGCCGCACACCACTGGTTTGAACTCGGCCATAAGCTGCTTCGCATCTAATAAAGCCGGTTTTACTCTACGTAAAGCTAGCGATACCTCAAGGACCATAAAAGGGTATTTTACGTCACGCAAACAAGTCAAGCTTATCTAAAGGAGAATTACGGAAGGCGCTTGGTAGTGTATCGCACTCTAAGAAAAAGAAACAGTGCTTTGACTCATTTTTGTAAGACCCGACTTGTCACGTATATGACTGTCGTCAAAGAAATACATGAACTCTCGTTGGATATGATTACACTCTCGTCGGACAGTCGAGGGACCCAAAGGAGAATGAACGCGTCTTTATGTTAAACAGAGCCATATTCGTGGGTTGTCATTCTGGTTGTTTCTGATTGATTATCCGGGTTTTAATATTTTTCGCGAAATTATGAAGCCTTTAGTTGTTAAGCATAGAGGAGCACACACCTGAAGCAGGTCAACCTCGACGTTGGAGCCCTGCAGGCTGTTGGCGCCGTCGACGCTGGCGCTGCTGTAGATGGCGTGCGTGCAGAGGTGGTAAGGGAAGCTGCTCAGGTTGTACACGATGCCGTGCCTAGACAGACCAGAGTTCTTGGAGTTGAACAGGCAAAAGCTCTTCTGCTCGCCCAGGTAGAAGCTGTTGCCCAGCATGGAGTGCCTGCGGATGAATACTCCAGCCTCTCATTTCGAAACCTATTACGATCTGTATTCAGCGCCAACTTAGAAGAACTTGTTGCTGGGATAGTTGGCACATAACTTTGAGGAAATGTTTAGACGCGTAAGCACCACCAGAAAAAAAGACGAACCACAGGAAAAAGAGCGTCAAGAAAAATAAGCAAAACACGCTCTTTTCCTGGGCTTCGTCTTTTTTTTAGGGGCGAAGCTCCTTAAAGTGGCACCCGTTCGTCCCCGTCGTAGTGCGTAACCAGTCTTAACGCTAGTACCAGATCTTGACCTCCAAGGTGGTGCCGGTGGGAGATTTCTCCTGTGCGTTGTTGAACAATAAAAAATTCGCAGCGTGCGCGTTAACTAAAAGCCGAATTCTTCTGTCTCTCATTCCCCATTAGCAGCCATTGGCATGTTCCAGTAGGAAACGTTAGTAGAAGTAGAAGTGTAAGTGTTAGCCAAAAGCCGACTTCTTCTGTCTCTCATTCCCATTAGCAGCCATTGTTTACCTCCAAGGTAGTGCCTGGTGAGATTTCTCCTGTGCGTGATTAAACAATAAAAATTTTGTTCAAAACGCCGTTGATTGATGAAATAAACCAACGGAAGACGCCAGATGTTTTCTAAAAGCAAAACGAAAAGACGCCAGATGTTTCTAAAGCAAAACGAAAAGACGCCAGCTGCTTAACGAAAGACGCCAGATGTTTTCTAAAGCAATGGTTTTCTAAACAATGAAAATTCACAGCGTACATGTAAAATTAAAGTGAGCTGCAAGTCGTCATAACTCTCATCGAACCTTTAGTATAAACGCGCGCGATCTCACGTCGGTAATGATGTACTGGGCAGAATTCACGGAAGATTCACGGTCTACCGGTGAACCTCCGCAGCTTCGCCCACTCATCATCATTCACTCCGTGGATATGCTGTGATTTTTTTCTGGTGGTCCTTAGGCGTCTAAAATTTCCGTCAAAGTCAGCTGTAATACTGATCACCACACACACTTTTACTGCCGCTGCGTGGCGACACTGTCACGTGGCGTTTGATACAAAAAATGCGTGCGACTTTGAGGCGGATGTGCTTTATAATGTCTCTTTTGACACGCCAGGTGTTTGATGGTGATAAGGACACAAGAGAGACGGCCGCAATTCTATTCGACAGCGCTACCTAGATGATCGGTGTCCTCAATAAGCGAATAATTATACGCAAATGTGAACGTTGCCGAGTGTATATTTTGGTAGACAGGTTTATTAAATTGAAAGGCTTCTTACAAAATAAGAATATGTGAAATTAAAAGGCGGAACTGCTAATGCGATTATCGTCACCTTAGTGCTGGTTTAGGACATTAAACGTGTACTGTTCACGTAAATGCACACTTACGTTCTAAAACGTAAGTTCTAAAGTATAGTATAGACACACAAACACAGCAACGTACTACATCTAGAGTACAGCAATTACTATGGATATAATAGCACACAATTGGTGGACGTATTCCCAGGTCGTCTTTCTACTGCTTTACTTGAACTGAACTTGCCCACTGGTTAGGACGGACACTGGTTACGCTTCCCCGGATGTAGGAGCGAGCTAATAAACGACAGCTATCGGCGTAAAATGGTCGAAGTTCAGCGCACAGGACTGCGGAAGTGTGCCGCATTGCTTGCTGTGCTGTATGTTTTAAACGCGTCAACACTTTAGCCAATCTGTAGTTATCGCCTGCGCTACAGCTGCAAAGTGCGCACCTTGGTTTACCGGGAAATTCCGGTGGCCGCTCGTCCAGCTCGATGTCAAGCGGATCGCTGTCCGAGTGGGACAGTTCGATGCCACTGGACAGTGCACCGTGCCTGCCCGCGTATTTCTGCTCGGCACTGCGCCACGGCTGGAACATTTTCCAGCTGAGTTCACCACCGCTGCGCGTGGTGATCTTTCTCACGAGGTAAACCTGCAAGTTTGGTCTTTGCTTATTTTATCCTGGTCTCGGGTCTCATTTGCTCCTTTAGAATCATACACAACAGCGTCTCATTTCCTCCTTTAGAATCCTACACAGGAAGAAAAGTGGCAGGGGCGCTGCCCCCCCCCCCCCCCCAATTTTAACTTGCCCCCCACTTTGCTCCCCACCCTCCTCCAAGAGCAAACATACTCAAAACACAATACGTCAGTTTCCCGCCTCCCTGTCTCTCCGAAAGAGCTTACTTGCCTCCCCTCCACTCCCCCACCCCTTCTCCCAGTGAAAAAAGTCCTGGCGCCGCCTCTTGAAAGCATAAATTACGGCAGTTTTGGCGCCTCGCTGTAGCATACGACTATGTTTAGGTTCAATAGCCTCCTCTGAGTACGAGTTGTGGTGTGGAGGCACGCTTTATCGTGGGCTGACGTTTGCGGGGCCCGATCACACTCAGACGAATACGTTAATCGGCTTACCAATGTTGAAGAGGTAGTAATTACACCTCACTACTTCGAGGAATCGGATGACAACTCAAGGTACTTGCATGAAGCATGGTATGTAAAAAAAAAACAAAGCAGTTTGCTTGGGGCACTACTCGTGTCATAGTTGTCGTGATTCTATGGCTTTGATAAGGTCTTTATGAATATAAAAACAAAACAAGAGACACAGGATGGCTAAAAGAACATACAACAGAGGCCGCCTCGAGCCTCGAGTTTTCTTGTTTTAGTGGTCATTAGGCTACGCCAACATCAGTGACAATGCCCGGATTGGGGGGTTGTGCCGAACGCGACGCCCGGAGAACAAAGGGCACGGCGCCCGGAGCGCCGGCCGGGAGGAAGAACAGCAGCAGCCGGTAGCCAAGCAGGAACTCCTTTATTTCATACAGTGCCGCGCATATATGTACAAGGTGGCGCCCCCTAAGGGCAAAAATACTTTTTATGAAACCGAAACTGGAACTCACATACCACATCATCCCCCCCTAGAATGAAAAGGGCATGCGGGCTTTAACATCCTTATACAGTGATTAATGACAAATATACCGTATACAACCTTAAAAGTACACACCTTAACACATATATAAAAAATAATTGAAACCTCCCCCCCCCCCCCCCCCTCCCCCGGAAAAATTTCTGGCTAAGCCCTTGGCCAACATAATCAAATTAACGATCTTGCTATTTCTTGCCATTCCTAAGCCTCGTTGTAGCGCAGGAGACGACGCTGTATGTCGTGGTACGTTTCTTTCTGGTGTCCATGTCCTTTGCCTCGCTGCAACGAAGCTTAAGAAATGACCCACTACTAACAAGCCGGCGTATCCACCCCTATTGTTGTTACGTGATCGGCGCACCCACCTGAAACATCACGGCCATGGTGACCATTATGGCCAGTATGATGGCCACCGACACAACGGGCACGAGTGAGCCGTCTCGAAAAGCCCGTTGAAGGACTCGTCGGGCGCCACCGCTGACACTTCCGCTGCGGCCGAAGAACACGCTGGCATCTTCCATCCCGTTGTCCCGTTCTCTCTCCATCCCCACGTTGTGAAGCATCGAGGTTGCGAACCTTCCCGATCTTCTCTAGTCTTACGCCGCTTTCACAGAGGGCAGTGAAAAGGCACGGGGCTAAAACTGCGCGTTCCCTCAGGCGCGAGGCGTAATGCACGAGCAGCCAACCTCAGCAGGCGGAAGTCGAAGACAAAGAAGTCGCTAATGCTTCCGGTTCTTCGTATGCCCTAGGGTGCCGAGGGCTGCGGTATAGCCAATACACGATCTTTAATTAGAGCTTCGTTCAATGAACTCGTGTTCAGCGTGCACCGAGGCTTAATGGAAATGCCCTCTTCGTAACGGAAAAATTATTATTATTATTATTATTTTGAGAATATCGCTCATCAAAGGACTGTCAGCTCCAGAAGACGCCAGTGGATTTCCTGTCCGCGAATTCCGTTGTAGAAGTCCCTGTACCAAGCGACTCCGTTTGGAACGAGCCATATTCTTCTTCCTGCTGTGTTTAGTGTTTCGCTCCTCCCCCAACAAGATTTCAACAACCTAGTATCAGATTTCTATATCTTCTTTCACTGTAATGCTGCTGCTGCTGATATGTTCGAATTCGGCATTAGTTAACTTCTTTCTCTTCTCAGTCCTCCCTCTAATGACGCGGATTAATCACAGTGACGTGTCTTCAAAATGTTCCTCACCAGTTTCACTCTGCGTTTATCTTGCTTATTCTGAAAAAATAAAGAAAAGAAACAGCTAACCCGGTAGCTGGACAGCTCCTAGCAACTGAGAATACGCATATGCAATAAAGCATAGCCTTCCCGAGAGCTGCTCCCGAGAACAAACTTGGAGGAACGAATTGCAAATGTATACTGCTTTTCTGGACGTCTGAAAACGTGTACCAGAGCTCTCTGTTTAAAGTCATTACATGTTAAACCAAGAATGCCATAAATAATGTATAATTTGTGACGTTGATGTTGAATACTACGACGCAACTGGTCCGCTATTGTTTTCTTTTTTTTTTTCCCCCAACGTTTGAAGACCTGTACCAACTAGAGGGATCGCGTGAGAAACGAAAAAAAAAATAATTTTGAGATATACAGGTAGAATCTGAAGACAATGAAACGGAATAACAACTACCCTCTCTATTTTATTTTTTTCGCTCAAAGATGAAAACGAGAAAGCCCGTCGAAATAAGCCACGCGCCGCGCTCGTTTTCTGGCGTTTCTCATCGAGAGGAGCAAGCGCAAACGAAAAACAAGCAAGGCTGCTCCTCGAGGAAAACGAGTTTTGCTTTAAGACACGAATAGGACGCAGCTGGAAGGAAGTCTCGTTTCACTGCTCCGGCAGCGTTGCCATTTCACTGTTACCTAGGAGACGACGACAGCATTTGCATATTTCATGCTCAGATGACACCTGCGAACCGCCAAGTGCCTCCTCCGGAGAAACCCTGGAAGAATACGTGCTAACGTGTAGGCCTCGTATGCGTATGTATGTGTGTGCTCGATGGGGGAGCGGGTTCGGAGGAAACCGATGAAAACACAGGAAGGCTGGGTTGCCTATCTTATTTACGTTAATTTTTTTTTAAAAGACAAAGCACTAGAAGAAACAATATTAAATTGCTCATTTCGCTTACGGAAGGGTGGCAACACCAAACAATCGTTATCTCGAACTAATAGCAGCAATGATGAAAAGGATAAATAAAGAAAGAAAAGTAGTCCCAAAGTTCTACTCTTCAAATTGACGGAGCGTTGTAAAGAAAGAAAAAAGAAAAGAGGTTGTGTAGGAGGGGATGAAAAAGGAGCGGCACGCTTGAGAAGCTTTAAACGGGGACAAAAGATAATCGGGAACAATAGCAAACTCGGAGGAAATTCGCTGCGAAGAGAATCGTGCTTCGTTCGCGCATTTTCATTGACGCGTACACGTCTCTCCCGTGAACAATGCGCGTCGATGGTTCATAGGAAAAAAAAATGAAAGGTAAGCTTCGGCGAAACGAATGCAGCGGATTATGAAAAGTCAATAACACACCTTAAAGCTGACGCGGCGAGAAAATGTGGGCTCCGGAAAATGAATTGAAAGTACGGGAGGAGAGTTAAGACCAATCTCGCACGTGCCGGGAATCTCGCTTTAAGAGGCTGCCGCTTGAATGAGTGAACAGAGGAAATTATGCGGCCGTTACGCAAGCAAAGGGCACGCGAATAGAGTGTTGCAACTCGAGGTACATTGCTGTCGTGAGCAATGAACAGCAAGCCCCACGAGCGGATGATTTGAACGAGCCATAAAACGAGAACAAAGAAATGTTGCACTCCGACTTATCGAGGTAAGTTTTTCGGCGAATGTTAATTGATTTATTGATATCGCTGTTTTGAAACTCCAGTTTGTAATATTGTAAGAGGCTGTCTAGTGGATGCATTGTTGCTTGCTTGCCCGAGAAGTTGTGCAACGCGTGTCAGAAACTTTGCCACGTGGTGCTGATCAACGCAAAGTACGTTTCACCACTACGCAGTAATGAGCACAATTCACTCAGGCATTTATGTAACAGTATACACTGTGTATAAACGCCTCGAGGATACTATTTTTCCGATGAGGACTTCTCTTATGACTTATCCTTGGCGTGTAATACATGCGTGCCCATGGCTCGTTTGCGAATTGAAGCAATGTGTCGTTATACTTTCATTCGTTCAAGTAAGGAGTTAAATCTATTTAGGTTTCACAGTTGCGCGTGATTATAAAGTCTAATTCCGTATGCATTCTTTCCTTACATCTTACTGATGGTCTTAACCCCTTCCCTCTTTCCCTTCCCCCCTACGCACTTATCTCTCATGTACGAAACACTATTCGAGATGGAAATTCAATTCGACATGCGGGCACTTTCTCTTGGGGTGATTCAAGTGGGACGTCTGTTTCTGGGAGCTGTGACAAAATTAACTTAGCTAGACGCAAACGTAAATGGACGTTGTAGGAACTACATTTCTCCCCACGAATTGACACCTTCTACCCGACACGTTCACTCCATCCTTGCACAGTAGGAGGACGTTGTCTCATGAGATGCTATCATTAGTTGCACATATCCATCAGCAGGATATACCTCGCGAATTTCTATTGCACCGCCGAGGAGTTCGCTCTAAAGCGGTATTCACGTTAGTAAGAAAAGTTAAACAAACAGTAATGATCACGACCTGGCCTGGTGGCTTCTTCGAGTATGCACCGAGTTTAATGAACAGTATCTAATTGTTCCGTGTTTTTTTTCCTTTAACCTTACTATATTGGTTATATATTTTATTTTTCGTATCTCTTCGCTTTCTTCCTTCCTCGAATGTTTAGTGAACCAAACGTTAACCGCGGTTTATGGTCGGCATAACTTTTGATGGTAGTTGTTAATGCAAAAATTGTGAGGAATCATTTTACTGCGATAAACGGTTTAACGTCCTAGAGCAACACACGGTTAGCGATAAACGAAGAGAACACAAAAAAAAAACAAGGAAATGATACGAAGCGTGCTTCTCGTACATTGGGGTAGGGCTATAAACTTCAATGCGGATAGTTATAGGCAAAGTACGCTGATAGGCAATGTGAAACATCTATAGAGCATTTTGCCACGAAACGCGAACGACAAGAGTAAAAAAAAAAGATGGTCCCAATAGTGTATTATCAGTGTATTATGTTCGTTTTTGTCCATCGTAGAACCTGACCAAATGAGGCTTCGAGTAATCACAATGGTTTCACACTCAATACAGATATTCACTTTGTAAAAAAAAAATAAAGATATAGAGATAAGAATAGGGAAATACAGAGAGAAAAAATTGTGTTTTGGTGCGTGTTAGTAATACCACTCGAAAAAAAATGTACATGAACTTTCGCAATCAAATGAACACAACCGTCTTAGAACCGTGCATGGAGCAGGAGGATTGTGCAGCATGGAGCCTTAGTCATCCGTCACGTGGCGGATTCCATGCCTATGGAGTCCATGGAGTCCATGGAGCTGCGCTTACGTAGGGAAGACGCTTTGAACCTAACTACATATCAACGACAGGCTACTAGATGGTGTTATTAGGGTTTGAAGTGCTAGGCTTAATTTAGTGCAAAAGTGTAGGACTTTGTTTATGGGTGTCATTACGTTCACCCGGTAGCCACTTGCTAGGCGGTACTTCACTCCCTAAGAGGAAGAAGTCGAAGCGCTGAATTCCCTCTTCATACGTTTCCGTGCTTCGAGTTCCCTTACGAAGCTATTTAGAAAACACTTACTCTTCGTGAGATTTCGCTGCTTACAGATCCCGAAACTAAGCGCGCGCATATCTAAGGTACCACCGCGCCTTGGGAGGCTGGTACCCTAGCAACAACTAAGCACGCGTATACGAAGAGACGATGTCGCCGCAAATCTTCCGTACGTGCTGCCTGGAGCAAATAGCGCGCGATTTCTACTCTCACGCTCTGTTTGCGTCCGTGCCGCCGCGCCCGTTCTTTTCTGCCCAGGAATTTCACTAGCGGGAAACGAGCATAACAGGAGTGACAAGACTGATAGTCCCCTTGTGAACCAGCACTGCTCGAATAGCGGGAAGGAACGGCTGCAGCGAAGCGCCGCCGGCCGCCAGACGAGGCAGAACCCAATTTACGCTTGCTGCTTAGCGGCTCCCCCTTTTTTTCTCGGTGCAACGATCCACCGTCCTGGAGTTGGATGAAATAAGAGAACGGAGAATAGAAAAGAGGCAAAAAAAAAGTTAAATAGTAGAAAAAAAATGGTTAGACTGCTACAAAAGGGGTTGTGTGGGAACACAAGTGTACGTAGAGCTCTTTGAGAAGACAGGCCTTTCCT
The DNA here is from genome assembly GCF_013339695.2 of Rhipicephalus sanguineus. NCBI lineage: Eukaryota > Metazoa > Arthropoda > Arachnida > Ixodida > Ixodidae > Rhipicephalus > Rhipicephalus sanguineus. Next base: position 223,457,177 of record NC_051178.1, read on the forward strand.
TCCAACGAGGGCGAAAAAGCAGGAAGGAGTTACAAGAGACGCGACGCGTGTTTCGAGGTAATTTGCATATTTTATTAGGTGCGCAGGCGCGGATGCGAGGCTGGATGCAGTCGACTTTTAGGTGCTTGCGACGTTCTTAGTCAGTCTCGAGGAGCGGAGAAACAGCGAAAAAAAAAAAAAGCAGTAGACCGAGGCGCGTTGAGGAGAAAACTACGCTGGCCTGGAAAAGAAAGTAGCAAAACTGTATCATATTCCTCAGAAGGTCGCTGACACGCTCGTTGCGAGTAGAAATTGAGCATTCTCACACGTCGTTCCTTACCTGCGTGCGTAGGCATTGCGTGGTCCTTCACCTTACGCGCTCTATTCATAGCGCACACCGTTGAGATGAAGTCACGCGGTTTATATGACCGGTGTATAGTGCAGTTGCCAAATCGTTTTCTTGAGATGAAGGTAGGCGGGATTGCGAAATGATTCCGAGAGCGCTGAGCTGCGTACCTAGCCGCAGGTCGCGCAGTGGCTCCAACATTTCGTTCGTATCACGTTGTTTGTCCTATGTAGGCATGAGAACGACCCTCTGGTTTCCAGTGAATGTCGTTATGTCTGGAGGACGGCATTTTGCGGTGTCAGGATACAATCTTTTCTTGATGACGCTGGACGAGAGTAGGTTGAACGAGGGCATCGTGGAATAACCGCGCCCGAACGAATTTCTGCGTTGCTTTCCATTTCCACATCGCAGTCTCGCAAAATGTAGAGTTTGCGCGACTGTCCGCGTGTCCGCTGCTCACCCGTAGTGCGGTGCGTTCTTTCGCGTCAAAGTTTACACAAAGAAAATTTTATTCTATTATACCAGTCAGGCCAAATCTCGAATATTGATGTCTATGCGACCTTTTCCTGAGTATGCCGCTGTTAAGGGAACGTGGAGTAGAAAGAACGAAGGCTGGAGAGCAAAGCGCCGTCCTGAAATGTGTCTAGTGCACTGCACTCTATAATACGCTGATCTACTTTGCTATAGAGAATGTCTTTGTGGCACTTGAGCCCAGATTCCGAGCGTAGGGTCTCAACGCCAGTAAACGGGCGATGATTAAGGCTCGATGCGCTCCCTAATTTCAGATTGCTTCAGGAATTGATTTGTTTTTGACGTCCGCGCCATATCGCTATTAAAATATGGCGTTCGGCCAAATGTTTAGCACGCCTACGTGGTATCTGAAACCATAAGCTTCTAACTTTCCGTCTGAATATAGACAAATGTAGTTTAGCTACGGGCAACTGTTCTCCCGTCTTCATCGTTAAGCCAAATACGGCAAATGCTGTTTCAATGGGTTGCATCGAATTCTCGCGTGATATGACAAGCACTGGACTACACATACTACTAATAACCAGCAGTAATAAACCACGCGCTTCGCACGAACGATACACTTCAGCTGCCATCTACGTCTGCTGACATTTTTTTTTCTTTTCGGGTTAATGAACTCGCGTGAATTCGAGAGAGACCAAAAAGTGAGCCTAAAATTGAACCCTCAAGGCAGGCATGGCAAGATACGAGCCTCGGCCACTAGTCCCGTCGGAAGCTACACGCTCCGGCGCGCCGTACTTGAAAATCGAATGACGTCCGCGATCATTTGCTAAGTGCAGTGTCAACGGAAACGCTGATGGAGTCGAGCCTACGTCCTACACAGAGGGCTGCATATACGAGCGTGCCGAGAATAGAGAGCCGCGGCCTCTCGAGCATGGAACGAGCGTGTCAGTGCTCGTCTTTCTCGAAAGCGTTTGCGTTTCTGCGCTCGGCTAAGTTCGCTAGCAGTTCGCGTCTCTCTCTTGCCGACGTGCTCGAAAATTCTGCAGGACGGGAGTGCTTATTGCGCCAGTGTTGCGTGCAGCCTCCGACTTGTGGATCTTATGAGTGCGTGTCGAAATTCACTCCTAATAGTATGGCAAGCGGGCTACGTGTTTGCCTTGTGGCATAGGAGCTAACGTGCGAAATTAATGTCTTGGAGCTTTGGGTTGGTAGAAGTGGCTGTAGGGAAGCTTGTAATTGATGCTTGTTATGGATGCGGCTACCGCCGCAGTTAGCAGATCGAAAGCTTGACAAATAGTGCATGTCTACAATATTACAGTCGGCCAATATCAAAGACGCCTGGAAAGCAGCGCTGCGGCAGCGCGTGTCTTCGGAAAGCTTGTGGCTATTACATTGAGATCTCCAAGACAGCGCGTATTGGTCAGAATCTTTTCCTAATCATGACTATCGATAGAAGCATGAAATGCTTCTTGTATCGTATGTGCGTTGAATGCCTTCGGCTGCTTGAAATAGGCACCTCGTTATTAACTCAGTCAACTGATGAACTGTCTTGGACGTAGGCGTACGCTGAAGGGGTGGGGTAGGAGGGTTGGGGGAATTTAATCTAGTAACGTTGGATAGGGAGGGGGCGCCCCACCCAGATCATATATGGGGGGCCAAGCCAGCCTCCTATTTACTTAGGTGGACCTGTCCGGTAATTCTTTAATGTGCAAGGTTATGAAAACGCAGGTCTTTGACGATAGTGGCAGCAGAGAACTCCTGATGTTGCATTTCAAGAACGGAAAGCCAGAGACCAAAGGCAGGCCTGTTCCGAGCAGCACGCCGTTGCTTCACTTTCATGTGTGCATGCATTGCAAAACTTTTTTTTTTCTCGTCCAAAGGGGGTAGTACAAGCAAAGAAGCCACTGGTTAACGGAGCTAATGTTGCGTTCCTACTTGTGCAAGACACCGCCGGTCCTCTGGTAGAGCTCACAGCGCGCGTAACGTTTTCTCTCTGTGAATTGCTCTGCGCTAATAGATGCCCGAACATCAAGAACACGAGTGCACGTACAGGCTTACCACGCGGAACGCAAACGTAAGTGGCGCTGGCCTTTTTCAAATTCCACAAAATCGCGTACACCCGTTTCCGTGCAAGCCAGTACGTGGCGGTTGCGTCGACGAAACAAGCTCGCTAGGCGCTGCCGAGCTAATTGTGCAGACGCTAATTCCATTGTGTCTGGCGCGCGCGCGCGCGACGCGGTCCCCTTGGGATCGAGCTCTCGAGGCACGAAAACAAGAGACAGAGAGAGGTCGTTTTGAATGTTCAGACCGACGGTCGGCACGTACGACTCCTGCTTACCAGGGCTAACCCGTTCGCGGCGTGTTCCGTTGAACCCGAGGTTCGCGCCTTCTTTGTTTGCATTGCCCTACGTGTGTGTTAGACCGCGGTACTGGAGATGTTTGGGAAAGTGGGGAGCAGGGATATTGAGACAAGCTTTACCTGCTGATCTATACATGTCTTAGTTGGGAGAAAATAAGTTCTCAGCTGAAGTCCTTTCACGAAACAGCCGTTTTCATTCGGGAGAGAAGAGAGAAACAACTCGTTTACTGAAACAAAGACTGCTTAGTTACTGCGGGATGAGCTCCACCTTGGAGGCCCCTCTGGCCATTACTTTCAACGAGACATTGTGCCGGAAACTGTTATCGCTTTTGCGCTGCCTTAAAATTACACAGGGCACAGTACTTGGGCCTCATTGAGACGTTCATCAGACGGCAAAGAATACGACGACGAACAGCTAGGCGAGGCAGGGAGGGATGTACATTTTATGTGAATGCCGGCGCTTACTTCTTGCAACAGTGGCTTCAGTGCTCAGTGCACTGCACAGAAATAACAGCGTCCCCGCCTGACCTGTCATAGCGCTCATTCAAGTGAGGCTTTACGGCACGTACTTGAATGAGCGGAAAGCTTGGCGCCGTGTAAGAGTATATAGGCTCTACACATACTGCCGTACACGAATGCACTTTTGCAAAGAGAGTTGAACTATGCGTACACGTGCGGTGCGTGTACAAAACTCAGTTTAGGAGGGCGTTTTGAAAACGCATATGACGACCGAATAGAAAGATAATTATGTATGTGTGAATCAGTACATCGGGGGCCGTGCGGATGTCGGGCATTGAGGAATGGCTGTACTAATCCTACACGGATATCTGCTTGTATTTTAACGCTTTTTATTTCTGCTGTACACGGTCGTTGCGCGAGTACATCCTATATAATAGTTGGAGATAGCTTACAACACTCCTATAGCAGACGATATAGTACTCTAAATCGAACTCTTTATAATCGAAAAACATTAGGTCTTAAAGAAGCGCTGATAAAGAAGTTAGAGCATAAAAAACCGCCGATAAAATGCAGGGACAGCTTACCGCTCGCATATATCTGTATACTCTGAATAGTTTCTTCTTTGTTAAAACACATCACCTTTTTCGTGGCTCTTTTTTTATTTTGGGGGACAACTTGCAACTCTACAGGGTAATGCAGGTAGTGCTTCAAATCGTCTGTCTCTCTTCTAAGCACTACACGTATTTTAGTTTGTCCGAGTGTAAGTTACCTGCACATATAAGTGAAAGTGGGCTTTTAATTGGTTCTCCCTCATTGAGGGGGTCGTGTTCAGGCTAGAATAACAAGCGTCAAGGGCGACGACATTCAGCGATGGTAGTAAGCAGTATACTGTGGCGAGTGTCGAGTGCCGAGAGGACGTATTCGACGCGCGCACGCCGCGTGGCCGCATTACGCGTTTTCATTGAGATAAAGCCTCATACCTTCTTGCTCTCTTTGTGAAAGGGAACGAAGCAGTATGAATGAATGAATGAATGAATGATCTTGTACGGGTAGTAAAACTGCAATGACATTGCACTCTAAGAAAAAAAATTGAGTATTTGGAGAGTATTTCTGCCACACAACAATAATCGTCATCTGGCTTGCTCGCGTTTCCTTTCTTGAAAACCCGGCTCTCGTCACTTGTCTATCAAGAATGCTATGTCACGCTGATAACGCGCGCGCCGTTCGTGACTTGGAAGGGCCGGGACCGCGGCGATAACGCGAGGAAAGTACGCGCGGTGGATGACGATTATAGCTGTGTGGCAGAAACACTTCCCAAATACCCGTTTTTTTAGAGTGTGCGAGAAACTGTATGGATCCTGTGTTTAAGAAAAGTACGCTGTAAAACGTGCCGGTGAAACCGTCAACCCCCGAGCGACTGCACTTTCTCAAACTCGCCGCGTTACCGTTTTCTTTTTCTTTACTTTGCGTAAACGACTTTCGAAATGGCGTCACCATCCAATACATGCACTGCATGGCAGCGACCACGAGTTTCCGACATAATAGAAGCACACAAGAACTCAAAGAGAAAGAAGGATAGAGAGTGAGAGAGAGGGAGTATGTTTGTGGTGCCGCTAAGCGTGATGGGCGTTTCGGAAATTGCGCTGTCAGGCCAGATTTGTGTCGCGTCATTTGCCGTCGGTGCCGCAGCCATACGCGCGCTCCGGCGCCTCTTCGTCGCTCGCCGGCTGCGATCACCGCAGATGCGACCGCGAGGTCGCATGCATCGCCTATCGAGCACACGCAGCGCGTTCTTGCATGCCGTCAGTGGCATTGGAGATCACCTTACGTGCTGTACGCGCTGTACGCTTTCACGGTGACGCTGATCGCACCCTGGACCGTATAGAGCTCTTATGAGCGCGCATTCGTTTCAGGCTTTCTTTTTTTGTGGTACAAGAGCCTGAAGATGCTCGAGTGCTGCTAACTCATACACCCACCGGCGTCTATGAGCGCTTAAGTAATAGTGCTCGCATGTCTCCTATGCTCGATCAATTAGTAATTCAACATGAACTGACGTGCGCCGATTTCGAATCAATAGTGGCAGTGTGCCTGTGTATGTACTACGCGTACCAAGGCTTAATGTTCAGCAATGTTAGGGCGCTCAAAAAGCCATTTTTGCTACAGTCGACGTGACTTTGTTCCTGCTTCTCTTTTTTCGAACAGAGTTATTAAAGAGAAAATTTTCACTGCTGTCAATATCATTTACATTAACGGACGACCGAAACAAGGCGTCATTTTTTAACGTTGTTCTCGAACAACAGCGGCGACGAAAACGAGATGAAGAAAAAAGAAAAAGGAGAAGACGGAGAAGGAAGCAATATCTAAAATTTCGCACAAGCCTCTATATGGGCATAAAGCGTGCGAGATCGAACCTTTTTCACAGCCATAAACAAAACTAAGAAGATTACCCTGCTTATGTGCTGCTGTCAGACACAGACAGCATGTCACATAGACAGTATATCACATTTTCTTTTGTCTTCTTTTTTACAGCATTATTTCACGTTTATCACCCGTCTGGTGGGAATAACCGATTCTCGTGATTTTGTGGAATCGGTAGGACAAACTGGCTTCAAGGAAACCGCAGCCAAATTGTCATTCAGGCACTCAATGCAGTTATGGAGTTAGTCATTCGTTAGAAATAACACTACACTGCTATGTTCTAATCTCTGAGCGAGTATAATAAATTATGTCGTCAAATATTTTCGTGAACTGGCGCCATTTTTGATTGGGTGATGTCATGGGGAAGCGCTCACGTGAATGTTTCATGAAAAATATTCTCTACGCACATGAATTCTAAATACGTGGTATGAGAGGTGATAGAGTCGTTATGCGGTGCATGTACACGATGAATAAAGAAGCTTTATTTCTGAGAAATCCGTACGGATTTCCTTGTGGCTTCGTGCCACAAACGGGTGGTTGTCTGTTTTCCCTTTCTCCACCCTTCCGCACCTTGCGGGATTCCGCAGAACTGATTTGCAATATGTGTCCAGTTGCTTCGAGTGGTCGATGAATTCGCCTTCGCGCTGCCAATTGCTATCTCCTGGTTAGCTCTATTGTAGAGCGACCGCCCCGGAAAGGCGTTGGTCCCGGGTTCGATCCCCGGACCAGGACGAATTTTTCGGCACTAAGAAGCTTATTTCTGAGAAATCCGTACGGATTTCCTTGTGGCTTCGTGCTACAAACGGGTGGTTGTTTATTTTCCCTTTCTTAATAGTTAATTTTGTATGTAATGTCTGAGCCGACTTAAGAGATTTCTCCCTGACAGTTGAGAAAAGGTTTAGGATGAGGCAGCGTGACTCATGAGAAATAACCATGACTCCTTCATTAGAACTTCGGAAGATAAAGGCCACGCTAGAAGCGAAAACACCACCGAATATATGCTATTACTTAGACTAATGATGTAAGGTCTCGCAAAATCGGAAGTAGCCGAAGTTTATATTAAGACAACATATGTGTCTTGTCAGCATTTGTCAGCATTTAAAGACAGCCTTGTCAACATTTAAAAAAAAAACTGGCAAGAATACTCCTTCGGTATCTCGACGATTGCTTACTGTTCGTTGCCGGGATGAAGAAAGGACCTAGAACAGCAGCCTGTAGTCGATGTTTTATTAGCTAGAAAAGTTATTTGACTAATTATAAAAGTGGAAAATTTGCGCACACCGCAAGAAGACACAACGAAAAAAGTACACAAGGATTGTCATGTTTTTTTTTGTTTCGTTGTGTTTTCGTTTGGTGTGCGCAAATGTTTCACTGTGCAGCCGAACCAACTATAGCCCGCCTTTCCGTCTTATTAAATATAAAAGTCAGTACAAGACGATTGCTTCACTTCACTAGTTTCATGTACTCTAGAACTGTGTTTCTTTCTTATATGCGTTTTTTTTCTCCCGCAACAACAACAAGAAAAGTTGCGTCTGTGGAATGCCAGTCCAAAGTGAAGGGGAAAATGATTAAGCATGCTTCACTGTATCCAACTTGCGAATGCTGTAGCACGGAAGATATCAAGGAACGAAAAAGACCGGATCGACTCGCATCGGCCAGTGCTTGTGAACGCTTGCATTAAGTATGCAGCTGGCCAGCTGATGGTGGCCACTATCCTTGCGTACTTATTGCTGACGGTGACCACACGCCGTATTCAAGCAAGCGTGCGTATAGTTAAGAAAAGCATAGCCTTTTAGTAGTCTTTTAGTAGCAGCCTTTTAGTTGGTGGCCGTAGATGAGCTGATGATCCCACTTAGGTGAGCGGGATCGGACTGCACAAAAGACTCAGAATATCTGTTGCAAGCGCGTTCGAGTAATTTAGAAGCCGTCGGAATTCGAACTCCCAGCTTTCTCGTCTAGAATTTCTTTCCGTTACTCACTTTCGCTAGGATAAAAAAAAAATTAGAATAAAGATGCAGCTGTCATTGAGACTGAGAACTAACGTGCCATTAGTTTTTCTTACTGCTCATTTCCAGTTGCCTGGATGCTAAGAAGTAGGTTAACGCTGCACGCGACGTCCTCAGAGGAGGCGTCAAGTTCTTCTGCGAGGCTCTCTAGAGAAGTTCGGCCTAGAGTAGTACGTTTTCGTGCTTTTTTTCCCGTTCTCTCTACAAGCTTGGTAGAGCTCGCTTCGGTCTCTGAGACAGGTGATATCTCAACGCGGCAGACGGGACTTGAGTGCCAAGCCATGTCGCTCCCTCGCGCCCGGCTCCATGGGCGGTCACAGCGTCGACCATAATGGAGGGAGGAATTAGCGGATCATTGTGCCGGTCGGCCGCCAAGGGTGGGGGACACACTGCTATAGTCCGGTCGCTGCTCCCCACTGTACTGCTACTGCTGCTGTCGTTGTAACACTCGCACAGCTCTACACGTAGAGATCTGTGACGAACAGTGGTCTCGCTGGCGAGGAAAGCCCGCTCACTGCTGCTAAAATAGCAACTCTGACTGCGTTGACGCTGTTCCCTCAACGAAGTCCCGGTGTGAATAAGAAGTCGGAAATATCGGGCTAAGTTACGTATAACTCTGATGCCACAATATTCATCACGGGTCAGCGCAAAAAATGACAAAACACC